>NW_026610493.1:237500-247726 GCF_029499605.1 Hyla sarda | reverse complement strand
TATCTCCTCTCAGTATACAGTCTAATGTGTATATATATATATGTATCTCCTCTCAGTATACAGTCTATGTATATATATATATGTATCTCCTCTCAGTATACAGTCTATGTATATATATATATATGTATCTCCTCTCAGTATACAGTCTATGTATATATATATATATGTATCTCCTCTCAGTATACAGTCTATGTATATATATATATATGTATCTCCTCTCAGTATACAGTCTATGTGTATATTATATATATGTATCTCCTCTCAGTATACAGTCTATGTGTATATATATATGTATCTCCTCTCAGTATACAGTCTATGTGTATATATATATATGTATCTCCTCTCAGTATACAGTCTATGTATATATATATATATATGTATCTCCTCTCAGTATACAGTCTATGTGTATATATATATATATGTATCTCCTCTCAGTATACAGTCTATGTGTATATATATATATATATGTATCTCCTCTCAGTATACAGTCTATGTGTATATATATATATATATATGTATCTCCTCTCAGTATACAGTCTATGTGTATATATATATGTATCTCCTCTCAGTATACAGTCTATGTGTATATATATATGTATGTATCTCCTCTCAGTATACAGTCTATGTGTATATATATATATGTATCTCCTCTCAGTATACAGTCTATGTATATATATATATGTGTATCTCCTCTCAGTATACAGTCTATGTATATATATATATATGTATCTCCTCTCAGTATACAGTCTATGTATATATATATATGTGTATCTCCTCTCAGTATACAGTCTATGTATATATATATATTATGTATCTCCTCTCAGTATACAGTCTATGTGTATATATATATATGTATCTCCTCTCAGTATACAGTCTATGTATATATATATATGTGTATCTCCTCTCAGTATACAGTCTATGTATATATATATATGTATCTCCTCTCAGTATACAGTCTATGTATATATATATATGTGTATCTCCTCTCAGTATACAGTCTATGTATATATATATATATGTATCTCCTCTCAGTATACAGTCTATGTATATATATATATGTGTATCTCCTCTCAGTATACAGTCTATGTGTATATATATATATATGTATCTCCTCTCAGTATACAGTCTATGTATATATATATATATGTATCTCCTCTCAGTATACAGTCTATGTGTATATATATATATGTATCTCCTCTCAGTATACAGTCTATGTATATATATATATGTATCTCCTCTCAGTATACAGTCTATGTGTATATATATATATATATGTATCTCCTCTCAGTATACAGTCTATGTATATATATATATATATATATATATATATGTATCTCCTCTCAGTATACAGTCTATGTATATATATATATATGTATCTCCTCTCAGTATACAGTCTATGTATATATATATATATATGTATCTCCTCTCAGTATACAGTCTATGTATATATATATATATGTGTATCTCCTCTCAGTATACAGTCTATGTATATATATATATATATATATGTATCTCCTCTCAGTATACAGTCTATGTGTATATATATATATGTATCTCCTCTCAGTATACAGTCTATGTATATATATATATGTATCTCCTCTCAGTATACAGTCTATGTGTATATATATATATGTATCTCCTCTCAGTATACAGTCTATGTGTATATATATATATGTATCTCCTCTCAGTATACAGTCTATGTATATATATATATATGTATCTCCTCTCAGTATACAGTCTATGTATATATATATATATGTATCTCCTCTCAGTATACAGTCTATGTATATATATATATATATGTATCTCCTCTCAGTATACAGTCTATGTGTATATATATATATGTATCTCCTCTCAGTATACAGTCTATGTGTATGTATATATATATATATGTATCTCCTCTCAGTATACAGTCTATGTGTATATATATATATGTATCTCCTCTCAGTATACAGTCTATGTATATATATATATATGTATCTCCTCTCAGTATACAGTCTATGTATATATATATATGTGTATCTCCTCTCAGTATACAGTCTATGTATATATATATATATGTATCTCCTCTCAGTATACAGTCTATGTATATATATATATTTATGTATCTCCTCTCAGTATACAGTCTATGTGTATATATATATATGTATCTCCTCTCAGTATACAGTCTATGTGTATATATATATATATATATGTATCTCCTCTCAGTATACAGTCTATGTGTATATATATACATGTATCTCCTCTCAGTATACAGTCTATGTGTATATATATATATGTATCTCCTCTCAGTATACAGTCTATGTATATATATATATATATATGTATCTCCTCTCAGTATACAGTCTATGTATATATATATATTTATGTATCTCCTCTCAGTATACAGTCTATGTGTATATATATACATGTATCTCCTCTCAGTATACAGTCTATGTGTATATATATATATGTATCTCCTCTCAGTATACAGTCTATGTATATATATATATATATATATGTATCTCCTCTCAGTATACAGTCTATGTATATATATATATTTATGTATCTCCTCTCAGTATACAGTCTATGTGTATATATATATATATATGTATGTATCTCCTCTCAGTATACAGTCTATGTGTATATATATACATGTATCTCCTCTCAGTATACAGTCTATGTGTATATATATATATGTATCTCCTCTCAGTATACAGTCTATGTATATATATATATATATGTATCTCCTCTCAGTATACAGTCTATGTGTATATATATATATGTATCTCCTCTCAGTATACAGTCTATGTGTATATATATATATATGTATCTCCTCTCAGTATACAGTCTATGTGTATATATATATATATGTATCTCCTCTCAGTATACAGTCTATGTGTATATATATATATGTATCTCCTCTCAGTATACAGTCTATGTGTATATATATATATGTATCTCCTCTCAGTATACAGTCTATGTATATATATATATATATGTATCTCCTCTCAGTATACAGTCTATGTGTGTATATATATATGTATCTCCTCTCAGTATACAGTCTATGTGTATATATATATATATGTATCTCCTCTCAGTATACAGTCTATGTGTATATATATATATGTATCTCCTCTCAGTATACAGTCTATGTATATATATATATATATATATGTATCTCCTCTCAGTATACAGTCTATGTGTATATATATATATATGTATCTCCTCTCAGTATACAGTCTATGTGTATATATATATATATATGTATCTCCTCTCAGTATACAGTCTATGTGTATATATATATATGTATCTCCTCTCAGTATACAGTCTATGTATATATATATATATATATATATATATATGTATATATATATATGTATGTATCTCCTCTCAGTATACAGTCTATGTGTATATATATATGTATGTATCTCCTCTCAGTATACAGTCTATGGTATATATATATATGTATCTCCTCTCAGTATACAGTCTATGTATATATATATATATGTGTATCTCCTCTCAGTATACAGTCTATGTGTATATATATATATATGTATCTCCTCTCAGTATACAGTCTATGTGTATATATATATATATATATATGTATCTCCTCTCAGTATACAGTCTATGTGTATATATATATATATATGTATCTCCTATCAGTATACAGTCTATGTGTGTATATATATATGTATCTCCTCTCAGTATACAGTCTATGTGTATATATATATATGTATCTCCTCTCAGTATACAGTCTATGTGTATATATATATATATGTATCTCCTCTCAGTATACAGTCTATGTATATATATATATATATATATATATATATATGTGTATCTCCTCTCAGTATACAGTCTATGTGTATATATATTATGTATCTCCTCTCAGTATACAGTCTATGTGTATATATATATATGTATCTCCTCTCAGTATACAGTCTATGTATATATATATATATGTATCTCCTCTCAGTATACAGTCTATGTGTATATATATATATATATGTATCTCCTCTCAGTATACAGTCTATGTATATATATATATATATATATATATATATGTATCTCCTCTCAGTATACAGTCTATGTGTATATATATATATGTATCTCCTCTCAGTATACAGTCTATGTATATATATATATATGTATCTCCTCTCAGTATACAGTCTATGTGTATATATATATATGTATCTCCTCTTAGTATACAGTCTATGTGTATATATATATATATATGTATCTCCTCTCAGTATACAGTCTATGTATATATATATATATGTATCTCCTCTCAGTATACAGTCTATGTGTATATATATATATATGTATCTCCTCTCAGTATACAGTCTATGTATATATATATATATATATATCTCCTCTCAGTATACAGTCTATGTATATATATATATATGTATCTCCTCTCAGTATACAGTCTATGTGTATATATATATATATGTATCTCCTCTCAGTATACAGTCTATGTATATATATATATGTATCTCCTCTCAGTATACAGTCTATGTATATATATATATTTATATATATATATATGTATCTCCTCTCAGTATACAGTCTATGTGTATATATATATATATATGTATCTCCTCTCAGTATACAGTCTATGTATATATATATATATGTATCTCCTCTCAGTATACAGTCTATGTATATATATATATATGTATCTCCTCTCAGTATACAGTCTATGTGTATATATATATATATGTATCTCCTCTCAGTATACAGTCTATGTATATATATATATATTTATGTATCTCCTCTCAGTATACAGTCTATGTGTATATATATATATATGTATCTCCTCTCAGTATACAGTCTATGTATATATATATATATATGTATCTCCTCTCAGTATACAGTCTATGTATATATATGTATGTATGTATCTCCTCTCAGTATACAGTCTATGTGTATATATATATATGTATCTCCTCTCAGTATACAGTCTATGTATATATATATATATGTATCTCCTCTCAGTATACAGTCTATGTATATATATATATATGTGTATCTCCTCTCAGTATACAGTCTATGTATATATATATATGTATCTCCTCTCAGTATACAGTCTATGTATATATATATATATGTATCTCCTCTCAGTATACAGTCTATGTGTATATATATATATATGTATCTCCTCTCAGTATACAGTCTATGTATATATATATATATATATATATATATATATATATGTATCTCCTCTCAGTATACAGTCTATGTGTATATATATATATGTATCTCCTCTCAGTATACAGTCTATGTGTATATATATATATGTATCTCCTCTCAGTATACAGTCTATGTATATATATATATATATATATATGTATCTCCTCTCAGTATACAGTCTATGTGTATATATATATATATGTATCTCCTCTCAGTATACAGTCTATGTGTATATATATATATGTATCTCCTCTCAGTATACAGTCTATGTATATATATATATATATGTATCTCCTCTCAGTATACAGTCTATGTGTATATATATATATATGTATCTCCTCTCAGTATACAGTCTATGTATATATATATATATGTATCTCCTCTCAGTATACAGTCTATGTGTATATATATATATATATGTATCTCCTCTCAGTATACAGTCTATGTATATATATTTATGTATCTCCTCTCAGTATACAGTCTATGTGTATATATATATATATATATGTATCTCCTCTCAGTATACAGTCTATGTGTATATATATATATATATGTATCTCCTCTCAGTATACAGTCTATGTATATATATATATATATGTATCTCCTCTCAGTATACAGTCTATGTGTGTATATATATATATGTATCTCCTCTCAGTATACAGTCTATGTGTATATATATATATATGTATCTCCTCTCAGTATACAGTCTATGTGTATATATTTATGAATCTCCTCTCAGTATACAGTCTATGTATATATATATATGTATCTCCTCTCAGTATACAGTCTATGTGTATATATATATATATATATATGTATCTCCTCTCAGTATACAGTCTATGTATATATATATATATATATGTATCTCCTCTCAGTATACAGTCTATGTGTATATATATATATATATGTATCTCCTCTCAGTATACAGTCTATGTATATATATATGTATCTCCTCTCAGTATACAGTCTATGTGTATATATATATATGTATCTCCTCTCAGTATACAGTCTATGTATATATATATATATGTATCTCCTCTCAGTATACAGTCTATGTATATATATATATATGTATCTCCTCTCAGTATACAGTCTATGTGTATATATATATATGTATCTCCTCTCAGTATACAGTCTATGTGTATATATATATATTTATGTATCTCCTCTCAGTATACAGTCTATGTATATATATATATGTATCTCCTCTCAGTATACAGTCTATGTGTATATATATACATGTATCTCCTCTCAGTATACAGTCTATGTATATTATATATGTATCTCCTCTCAGTATACAGTCTATGTGTATATATATATATGTATCTCCTCTCAGTATACAGTCTATGTATATATATATATATATATGTATCTCCTCTCAGTATACAGTCTATGTGTATATATATATATGTATCTCCTCTTAGTATACAGTCTATGTGTATATATATATATATATGTATCTCCTCTCAGTATACAGTCTATGTATATATATATATATGTATCTCCTCTCAGTATACAGTCTATGTGTATATATATATATGTATCTCCTCTCAGTATACAGTCTATGTATATATATATATATATGTATCTCCTCTCAGTATACAGTCTATGTATATATATATATATATGTATCTCCTCTCAGTATACAGTCTATGTGTATATATATATATATGTATCTCCTCTCAGTATACAGTCTATGTATATATATTATATGTATCTCCTCTCAGTATACAGTCTATGTATATATATATATTATATATATATATATGTATCTCCTCTCAGTATACAGTCTATGTGTATATATATATATATATGTATCTCCTCTCAGTATACAGTCTATGTATATATATATATATGTATCTCCTCTCAGTATACAGTCTATGTATATATATATATATATGTATCTCCTCTCAGTATACAGTCTATGTGTATATATATATATATGTATCTCCTCTCAGTATACAGTCTATGTATATATATATATTTATGTATCTCCTCTCAGTATACAGTCTATGTGTATATATATATATATGTATCTCCTCTCAGTATACAGTCTATGTATATATATATATATATGTATCTCCTCTCAGTATACAGTCTATGTATATATATGTATGTATGTATCTCCTCTCAGTATACAGTCTATGTGTATATATATATATATATATGTATCTCCTCTCAGTATACAGTCTATGTATATATATATATATATATGTATCTCCTCTCAGTATACAGTCTATGTATATATATATATATGTGTATCTCCTCTCAGTATACAGTCTATGTATATATATATATGTATCTCCTCTCAGTATACAGTCTATGTATATATATATATATGTATCTCCTCTCAGTATACAGTCTATGTGTATATATATATATATGTATCTCCTCTCAGTATACAGTCTATGTATATATATATATATATATATATATATATATATATGTATCTCCTCTCAGTATACAGTCTATGTGTATATATATATATGTATCTCCTCTCAGTATACAGTCTATGTGTATATATATATATGTATCTCCTCTCAGTATACAGTCTATGTATATATATATATATATATATGTATCTCCTCTCAGTATACAGTCCTATGTGTATATATATATATATGTATCTCCTCTCAGTATACAGTCTATGTGTATATATATATATATGTATCTCCTCTCAGTATACAGTCTATGTGTATATATATATATATGTATCTCCTCTCAGTATACAGTCTATGTATATATATATATATATGTATCTCCTCTCAGTATACAGTCTATGTGTATATATATATATATGTATCTCCTCTCAGTATACAGTCTATGGTATATATATATATATGTATCTCCTCTCAGTATACAGTCTATGTGTATATATATATATATGTATCTCCTCTCAGTATACAGTCTATGTATATATATTTATGTATCTCCTCTCAGTATACAGTCTATGTGTATATATATATATATATATGTATCTCCTCTCAGTATACAGTCTATGTGTATATATATATATATATGTATCTCCTCTCAGTATACAGTCTATGTATATATATATATATATGTATCTCCTCTCAGTATACAGTCTATGTGTGTATATATATATATGTATCTCCTCTCAGTATACAGTCTATGTGTATATATATATATATGTATCTCCTCTCAGTATACAGTCTATGTGTATATATTTATGAATCTCCTCTCAGTATACAGTCTATGTATATATATATATATGTATCTCCTCTCAGTATACAGTCTATGTGTATATATATATATATGTATCTCCTCTCAGTATACAGTCTATGTGTATATATATATATATATATATGTATCTCCTCTCAGTATACAGTCTATGTGTATATATATATATGTATCTCCTCTCAGTATACAGTCTATGTATATATATATATATATGTATCTCCTCTCAGTATACAGTCTATGTGTATATATATTATGAATCTCCTCTCAGTATACAGTCTATGTATATATATATATATGTATCTCCTCTCAGTATACAGTCTATGTGTATATATATATATATGTATCTCCTCTCAGTATACAGTCTATGTGTATATATATATATATATATGTATCTCCTCTCAGTATACAGTCTATGTGTATATATATATATGTATCTCCTCTCAGTATACAGTCTATGTATATATATATATATATGTATCTCCTCTCAGTATACAGTCTATGTGTATATATATATATATATGTATCTCCTCTCAGTATACAGTCTATGTATATATATATGTATCTCCTCTCAGTATACAGTCTATGTGTATATATATATATGTATCTCCTCTCAGTATACAGTCTATGTATATATATATATGTATCTCCTCTCAGTATACAGTCTATGTATATATATATATATGTATCTCCTCTCAGTATACAGTCTATGTGTATATATATATATGTATCTCCTCTCAGTATACAGTCTATGTGTATATATATATATTTATGTATCTCCTCTCAGTATACAGTCTATGTATATATATATATGTATCTCCTCTCAGTATACAGTCTATGTGTATATATATACATGTATCTCCTCTCAGTATACAGTCTATGTATATATATATATATATGTATCTCCTCTCAGTATACAGTCTATGTGTATATATATACTATGTATCTCCTCTCAGTATACAGTCTATGTATATATATATATATATGTATCTCCTCTCAGTATACAGTCTATGTGTATATATATATATATGTATCTTCTCTCAGTATACAGTCTATGTATATATATATATATATGTATCTCCTCTCAGTATACAGTCTATGTGTATATATATATATATGTATCTTCTCTCAGTATACAGTCTATGTATATATATATATATATGTATCTCCTCTCAGTATACAGTCTATGTGTATATATATATATATATGTATCTCCTCTCAGTATACAGTCTATGTATATATATATATATATATGTATCTCCTCTCAGTATACAGTCTATGTGTATATATATATAATGTATCTCCTCTCAGTATACAGTCTATGTATATATATATATATATATGTATCTCCTCTCAGTATACAGTCTATGTGTATATATATATATATGTATCTCCTCTCAGTATACAGTCTATGTATATATATATATATATGTATCTCCTCTCAGTATACAGTCTATGTGTATATATATATATATGTATCTCCTCTCAGTATACAGTCTATGTGTATATATATATTTATGTATCTCCTCTCAGTATACAGTCTATGTGTATATATATATATATATATGTATCTCCTCTCAGTATACAGTCTATGTATATATATATATATATATATATGTATCTCCTCTCAGTATACAGTCTATGTATATATATATATATATATATATATATATATATGTATCTCCTCTCAGTATACAGTCTATGTATATATATATATATATATATGTATCTCCTCTCAGTATACAGTCTATGTGTATATATATATATATATGTATCTCCTCTCAGTATACAGTCTATGTATATATATATATATATATGTATCTCCTCTCAGTATACAGTCTATGTGTATATAT